>NW_027195259.1:237500-247597 GCF_038502225.1 Cherax quadricarinatus
CTTTATCATACCTCTGCTTAAAGCTATGTATGGATCCTGCCTCCACTACATCACTTCCCAAACTATCCCACTTCCTGACTACTCTGTGACTGAAGAAATACTTCCTAACATCCCTGTGATTCATCTGTGTCTTCAACTTTCAACTGTGTCCCCTTGTTGCTGTGTCCCATCTCTGGATCATTCTGTCTCTGTCCACCTCGTTAATTCCTGTCAGTATTTTATATGTCGTTATGGTGTTACTAAAACCCACACCATGGTATGGTGTTACTACCACCCACACCATGGGTATGGTGTTACTACCACCCACACCATGGTATGGTGTTACTACCACCCAGACAATGGGTATGGTGTTACTACCACCCACACCATGGGTATGGTGTTACTACCACCCACACCATGGGTATGGTGTTACTACCACCCACACCATGGGTATGGTGTTACTACCACCCAGACAATGGGTATGGTGTTACTACCACCCACACCATGGGTATGGTGTTACTACCACCCACACCATGGGTATGGTGTTACTACCACCCAGACAATGGGTATGGTGTTACTACCACCCAGACAATGGGTATGGTGTTACTACCACCCAGACAATGGGTATGGTGTTACTACCACCCAGACAATGGGTATGGTGTTACTACCACCCAGACAATGGGTATGGTGTTACTACCAAACACACCCTGGGTATAGTGTTACTACAACCGACACCATGGGTACGGTGCTACTACCACCCACACCATGGGAACGGTGTTACAACCACCCACACCATGGATATGCTGTTACTACCACCCTCAACATGGGTATGGTGTTACCACCCACACAATGGGTATGGTGATATAATCCACACCATGGGTGTGATGTTAGTACCTCCCACAGCATGAGTATGGTGTTAGTACCACCCACACCATGGGTATGGTGTTACTACCACCCACACCATGGGTATGGTGTTACTACCACCCACATCATGGGTATGGTGTTATTACCACCCACACCTTGGGTATGGTGTTACTACCACCCACACCTTGGGTATGGTGTTACTACCACCCACTCCATGGGTATGGTGTTACTACCACCCACACCTTGGGTATGGCGTTACTACCACCCACACCTTGGGTATAATGTTACTACCACCCACACCTTGGGTATGGTGTTACTACCACCCACACCATGGGTATGGCGTTACTACCACCCACACCATGGGTACGGTGTTACTACCACCCACACCATGGGTATGGTGTTGCTACCACCCACACCATGGGTACGGTGTTACTACCACCCACACAATGGGTATGGTGTTACTACCACCCACACCATGGGTATGGTGTTACTACCACCCACATCATGGGTATGGTGTTACTACCATCCACACCTTGGGTATGGTGCTACTACCACCCACATCTTGGGTATGGTGTTACTACCACCCACACCATGGGTAGGTGTTACTACCACCCACACCTTGGGTGTGGGTGGTAGTACATGTGGTGTACATAGTACTTTTCCCTCTGTAACTTAACATACTGCTTCCGACTATAAGTTTAGGAAAGGGGATATTTTGAGGAAAAAAAAATTAAAAAAGTGGGAGGTATGGTTGTTCAGACACCCAGGAACCACTAGCGTGTTACCGCCCACTCTTCCATCTAGTGGGCAGAGGCTAAACTTCAGTTCCTAGCGTCTGAGTTGCTTTAATTTCTATTCCTGGTAGTATTAACCTTACCTGGTGTGGGTTGAAGTTTGAAGAATAACTTCACCTCCACTCTTCTCATGATCAGGTACGGTGATCTACAAGGAGTATTTCTGTTCATTGATACTAATTTACCTGGTTACAAGTCATGACATTGAAGTAGAATACCAGCCTTTGTCTTTCTTCATTGTCATACTTATTTAACACTTATATAACCAGTGGTTTCTTTATTATCAGCTCTGCTGCTGACCTGGTCAACCAGGGTAGACGCTAGTTAATTGGAGCAAGATCCCTGTCTACAGGATGTAGTGGGACATTACGACTCCTCACCTCTAAAATCTGAATTGTGGTGATACAACCAAGTAGTGACAAGATTTTCAGAACATGGGACGAACACCGCCACCCAGGATAACCAACACCATTTCTTCTAAAACATCATCAGAAGACCATCCTGGGCATAAGATTCTCATGTCCCAACATCCTACTGGAACCACAGCGGCCAATATTTATTTTATTTATTTTTAATTAAAATTCTTAGAAAAATATAATTATTATCCATCAAGTTATTCATTTGTTATTTTTCCTTTCTTTTGTTCAATAGGAAGGCGTTCCCCTGACACTGGTAGCACAGAAGACCAGTACAGACACACAGAAGAACAAATATAGTTCAGTAACAGAGAAGACCAGTACAGTAACAGAGAAGACCAGTACAGTAACACAGAAGAATGAGTACAGTAACAGAGACGACCAGTACAGAAAATTAAAACAAAAGAACGGTAGAGTGCAGTACAGAAATGCAGTACAGTAGCAAAGAAAAAATGTACAGCAACAGAGATGAACAATAAGGTTTATGTAGTACGGGGATACCTTTCTGGGATCACGGGGATACCTTTCTGGGATCACGGGGATACCTTTCTGGGATCACGCATGATTATAATTACATCAGCCTTACATTCACTGCCTCTGCTGCTGCCTCTATATTAAACTGAAGAAGCCTACTGTGTAGGCGAAACGTTTTTGATTGAAGACACCTAACTGTTGGGTCTCACTCCAGCAACACCCACGGTATTGTCCCGGCCCGGGTCTTTTCCAGATGACCTACGTTATGTTAGAGTACCAGACATGTGTACCCAGGAGACCTGTCATCTTCACATCGCTCAACGACTCTCAAACATATATTACTGCCATTTCTAGTTGTTGCAATGTTATCTCTGTTGTGTTAATCAAAAATAAGAACAATATTTTTATTAATGTTATTTTTATTAATGTTAACTCCGGTGAATGAACAAAATAAGAACACTACCGAGGCTCCTATGAGAGTGGCTGGATTGGAAATAATACCACCCTGGTAGACGCTTTTGAATCCAAATTAGCAAATCTTGAATTATAATAACATTAATAATTTGCGACCACTGTCAGCCTCAGAGTTATCTCTGAGTTACCAGACCTTGCCACGTGGAGGCCAGTGGTTCGTCTTTAAGGTCCGCCCCCCCCCCCACGCCTTCCCCAGGTTCATGTGTCCAGGAATCCATCCGTGGGCCCCCGGATGTCTACCCTTCCTCACTTCCCTAAGGTCAGCCTCGCCTCTCTCTCTCATGCCTTCCAGCCTCAGCCTTCCCTAGGGTTATGTATCCAGGAATTCATCCGTCCGCCGCCGGATGTTTCCCCTTTCTCACTTTCCCAAGGTCAGCCTCACCAACCTGTATTCATGCCTACCCCAGGTTCATGTATCCAGGAAACCATCCGTCTACCGCCAGATGTCTTCCCTTCCCCACTTCCCCAAAGTCAGCCTCAACTGCATGTATTCATGCTTTCCCCAAGTTCATGTATCCAGGAATCCATCCGTTCGCTCCCGGATGTCTCCCCTTTCCCACTTACCCAAGGTTAGCCTCAACAACAACCTTCCCCAAGTTTATGTATCCAGGAATCCATCCGCTCGCTCCCGGATGTCTTCCCTTCCCCACTTACCTAAGGTCAGCGAGTTAGGTCAGTGCCTTCCCCGGATCAGTGTCTCCAGGAGTCCACTTGGTGTCACCTCAGGTGGAAATCCCTTCTCCACTTCCCCAAAGTCAGCAGTATTCTTGCTTTACCCAGGTTCATGTATCCAGGAATCGATCCGTCTACCGCCGGATGTCTTCCTTTCCCCACTTCCCCAAGGTCAGCCTCAACTGCACGTATTCATGCTTTCCCCAGGTTCATGTATCCAGGAATCCATCCGCTCGCTCCCAGATGTCTCCCCTTCCCCACTTACCCAAGGTTAGCCTCAACAACAACCTTCCCCAAGTTTATGTATCCAGGAATCCATCCGCTCGCTCCCGGATGTCTTCCCTTCCCCACTTACCTAAGGTCAGCGAGTTAGGTCAGTGCCTTCCCCAGATCAGTGTCTCCAGGAGTCCACTTGGTGTCACCTCAGGTGGAATCCCTTCCCCACTTCCCCAAAGTCAGCTGTATTCTTGCTTTACCCAGGTTCATGTATCCAGGAATCGATCCGTCTACCGCCGGATGTCTTCCCTTCACCACTTACCCAAGGTCAGCCTCAACTGCTGGTATTCATGCCTTTCCCAGGTTTATGTATCCAGGAATCCATCCGTTCGCTCCCGGATGTCTCCCCTTCCCCACTTACCTAAGGCCAGCCTCAACTACAACCTTCCCCAAGCTCATGTATCCAGGAATCCATCCGTTCGCTCCCGGATGTTTCCACTTCCCCACTTACCTAAGGTCGGCGGTGCCTTTCCCGGATCAGTGTCTCCAGGAATCCACTTGTGTCACTGAGTGGACTCCCTTCCCCACTTCCCCAGAGTCAGCGGTTGCCACCCTCAGTGACCTTGCTGAATGGAAACTTGGTCTTGTCTAGCTGGTCTACGGTAGTGACTGTCCAGGTAGGTGGAAATACTGGAGGGGACACACAGTAAACTGTGTCCAGTAATTACATCCACCAAGACAGCCTGGAACCGTAGACCAGCTGGACGAGACGAAGCTCGTACACAGCTCGGCCACCTCGGGGGCTAATTAATTACAATTTTGGAATTCCTCTTATGTTACACTGTGAATTTATACTGAGAACAAGTTTTTTTTAACTTATTTAGCAGTTTAAATGTGTTTGTGAGCGACATTCTATGTGAAATATGTAAATATATAAAGATGAACACGTTTGAGACACTAGTGGAGGACTGTGTGTCGTGTGTAACATGTTATTTTGTATAAATGAATGTAATATCTACGTGTTATTGTATATTGGTGTCATATGTACCTGTTCTTGTGTGTTCACATAAGTGTTCTACTTTTTTAGTTTTATTTAGTTATTTATCTTACATATATGCGAGACTAGACACAGTAGAAATAAGTCACTTTATCTGAGTTTTTTGGGTTATTCTGGGTAATTTACATATTATTATGTATAATAATTTGTGTAACTGTTTTTATGTGTACCTGTACCTAAACAAACTTACTTACACACACACACACACTTACTTTTATTCTTATTTTCGCATTTTCACAAACACAGCTTCTTGATTCACCATCATATATACAGACACAGAACTATGCACGTGCGCGCGCGCACACACACGTGTAAAACACACTCATCGCCTCTTACACTAATATACATGTAATCACATACATACACAGACACACACAAACACACACACACACACACACACACACACACACACACACACACACACACACACACACACACACACACACACACACACACACACACACACACACACACACACACACACACACACAGACCGGAACAAGTCATGGATCCCCAGACAACTTATAAATTTAGGGCTCTGCTAAAAAATCATCTTATCTCACAATATTAAAGAAATCAACCAAACATCTACTGGCTAGTTTTATCACGTGACCTCCTGGCTTTTAATTCTGCCATTCCATAAAATATTACCACCTGCAGCATTCCTTGTAAATTAGATTTTGTACTAAGTATACATAAGATTTATTAAGTCCAAACAAGATTGTAAAACAGCTAACCACTATTTTATGTTTAGTTTTAAGTAATAATTACTATGTACTATTATCTTATCTAGTTTTAATTAGTTACTATGTATTAAGATTAGTTTGCCCGAAATGCCTCGGCATGATAGTGGCTATCTTTGTACTTAGCAAATATCTTTGTACTTAGCAAATCAAAATTGAAATTACACATTGTAACCTTTACAAAGAAATAAACTTATTATTATTATTATTATTATTATTATTATTATTATTATTATTATTATTATTATTATTATTATTATTGTTATTATTATTATTATTATTACATAAGAACATAAGAAAGGAGGAACACTGCAGCAGGCCTGTTGACCCATACTAGGCAGGTCCTTTACAATTCATCCCACTAACAAACATTTGACCCACCCAATTTTCAATGCTACCCAAGAAATAAGCTCTGATGTGCAAGTCCCACTCAAATCCAACCCCTCCCACTCATGTACTTATCCAACCTAAATTTGAAACTACCCAAAGTCCTAGCCTCAATAACCCAACTAGGTAGACTGTTCCACTCATCAACTACCCTATTTCCAAACCAATACTTGCCTATGTCCTTTCTAAATCTAAACTTATCTAATTTAAATCCATTAATATTTTTATTAGTGGGTTTGAGTTTAACAAGGACCTGCCAAGTATGGGCCAGTAGGCCTGCATCAGTGCTCCTCCTTTCTTATGTTCTTACGCTCTACAAATTTATATTGTCTTCACGCGGCAGTTGCCTTCAGCATATTTTCAGTGCCACTGCTCATTCTCTTGAGTCAGTAGTTTATATTCTTGTTTCTCGTGCTTATCTAGCAACAATATTCATGACTTATTTGGTTCTAGTTATAATGTTCGTCTTTGATACTGAGTTTGTATTGAAATAGCAAACTGCAGTCAGTAGTGAGGAAGAAACCATGGGACAGGTGGGGTTGGAACCCATGGAGAAGGAATCGTAAAACTCCGGGCCAGTGCAATTTCGTGAGTCAGAGCTGAGGAAGAGAGACGTTGAAGAACAGAGCGAAACGTTGACAACCGTAAATTAATGTTTGGTCTGCAAAGTGTACTGATTCTTGGAAACTTAATTTGGTTGAAACAATCTCTTTAGCAACGTTATTTGTAAATGTAAATTCAAGGGAGTGTTGCTCTATGGTCAACTCTGTTACTTGCTACCTTAAATAAATTTGTCACGAGTGCCTGATTACATTTGCATTGCTTAACAAGAAAAAGTAACATTCTGTCTTATTAATTAGTCTTTTGTATTAATGCAATTGAAGTGGAAGTTGCACAAACAACGGCTGTCATGTTTATTAACCAGGAAAAAGTTGTTACACCAGCATCCGACCTAAACAGTGTTGATGTTCCTGATGCTAACTGATGTAAAAAACATAAGGAGGAACACTGCGATAGGCCTGTTGGTCCCATACTAGGCAGGTCCTTCAAAAATCCAACCCACTAACAGAATAACTGCAACCCAAGCAATAACCTTTGTTAATCCTATTTACTCATGTGAAAGCCCGATTCAAATCCAGCCCCTCTCACTAATGTATTTATCCAATCTAAATTTGAAATTACCCAAGGTTTTAGCTTCTATCACCCTACTAGGCCGACTGTTCCACTCATCAACTACACTATTACCATGAGAACATAAGAACATAAGAAAGGAAGAACGAAACTGGTGATTTTTTTTATACAATATATAAATGTTTACAAAAATCTATTACAAAACCAAATAACCAAATTTTACCAAACTCTCCACATTTTTTTTCCTGATGACAGATGTGCTGGATGACGTCATTCACAAGACATTCACTAAACTGTGACACTGATTTATTAAAAACAGCAAGACAGTAAAAGAAACTTTGCTGTTATGGGCTTGGACCTGGCAAGAACAAGAACACCACCAGTCGATCCCACAGTCTGGCTGCGGATCCTCCTGGTATGCTAATATATCAACCCTTATTTAAAACTCCTTTCATGTTCTGAGGATAAATTAATAATGAACAATATAAGATATTTTTACACTGTATCAGCTCGAATATTTGTGGGTTTGCCTTTAAACAGGCGTTCTTTCTATCCATTAGTGTACTTAGCTCAGTGGTGACGTGTACTTAGCTCAGTGGTGACGTGTACTTAGCTCAGTGGTGACGTGTACTTAGCTCAGTGGTGACGTGTACTTCGCTCAGTGGTGACGTGTACTTAGCTCAGTGGTGACGTGTACTTAGCAGTGGTGACGTGTACTTAGCTCTGTGAAGACCTGTTTGTGTGCTCTCTGTGAATCTGAACCAGGATGCCCTCTCTTGAGCAGCTTCACCAGCAGCTGAGAGAAGAACTCAGAGTTGCTAAACTGGAGATACGGCGATTAACGGAGGAGAACAAGAGGATTCGTAGTAATCCACCTGTTGTGAGTCCCCAGGTTAAGAAGGGAGCTTGGTCAGTGGTCGGGCAACATGGAACCAAGCTGAAGATTAAGAAAACGGTTGGAGAGGCAGAAACAACGAGAAACCAGAAGACTGCCGTGGAAACTTCCAACTCATTCTCGGTGCTACCTGACGAATGTGAGTGTTCTACTGGGAATGCCACAACGAGCACCAAGGAAGCATTGGCAGACGTGAGTGAGACATCCCTAGAAACCCCAACGAAGACCATCGAGAACGTCATGACGAATTCTACAAGTGGTGTAATGCTACCTGGCGAATGTGAGTCGACTACTCGGAGCATCACTACGGACGACGCCAAGGAAGGTAAAAACATTGTTGTTGTTGGGGATAGCCAGATTAGGTACATGGATAGGGCATTCTGTTTGAAGGATAGGAGTAGGAGGCAGAGAGTATGTTTTCCTGGGGCTGGGATGAAGGATATTGTTAGCCGTCTGGATGACATCATGAGAGGTAATGGGAGCAATCCTATTATCTGTCTCAGTGCTGGAGGCAACGATGTTGGCAGACGTAGGAGTGAGGACCTGATTAGCAGGTATAGGTCAGCAATAGAGATAATTAGGAAGAAGGGTGGCAAACCTGTCATATGTGGCATTTTGCCAAGGAGAGGAGTTGGAAATGAATGGTTGTCCAGAGCAATTGGTGTCAATTGCTGGCTGGACAAATACTGTAAGGAAAATGCGGTAACATTCATTGACAACTGGGACCTCTTCTATGGCAGAAATGACATGTATGCCAGGGATGGGGTTCACTTGTCTAGGTGTGGGGTGGGAGCACTGGCCAACGCAGTGGAGGGAGCTGTTAGGTCTTTAAACTAGGAATAGTTAGTGGTATGGGTTTTGGCGGGAAAACTGTGAAGTCGCAGGGTAGTAACATGAGTACTAGGAGAACTAGTAATAGGCAAAATGAGGAGGATATTGGAAAGCCAGTGGCACTAATTGACAATGACAGTAATAGGTTTAGTGGAATAACAGAAAGGAGCAGGAAGGGTAAAGAGATAGGAGGGTCATTAAATATTTATTACACAAATAGTCGCAGTGCTAGGAATAAGATGGACGAGTTGAGACTAGTTGCTAGTGCAGGTAACATTGATGTATTTGCCATTACTGAGACGTGGTTTAATTCAAAAAGTCGGGACATGCCTGCAGAATGTCACATTCAGGGTTTTAAATTGTTCCAAGTAGATAGAAGTATCGGGAAGGGGGGTGGGGTGGCATTGTATGTCCGAGATCGCTTGAACTGTTGCATAAAAACAGGTATTAAGTCTGAAGTAACACATACAGAGTCTGTTTGGATAGAATTTTCAGAGGGGCATGAAAAATTAATTTTAGGTGTGATATACCGTCCCCCAAATTTAGATAGGGACCAGGGGAGACTACTATGGGAGGAAATTGTTAGGGCCACAAGGCACGATAATGTAGTAATTCTAGGAGACTTTAACTTTAGTCATATTGATTGGAATTTCTTAACTGGGAATTTAGAATCATACGATTTCTTAGAAGTAGTTCAGGATTGTTTTTTGAAGCAGTTTGTGACAGAACCTACAAGGGGTAATAACCTGCTTGACTTAGTTCTGGCAAACAATGAATCCCTTGTTAATAATTTAGAAGTTTCAGAGGAACTGGGTGCCAGCGACCACAAATCAATTACATGTAGAATTGAATGGAAGTATGATAGTAGGGATAACTCAGTAACAGTCCCAGATTTTCGCTTAGCAGATTACGATGGGCTTAGAGAACACTTATCATCTGTTGACTGGGGTAACGAAGAGAGCTATCAATATGACAATTTTCTGAACACAATACATGCTGCTCAAAGAACGTTTATCCCTTATAAGGAAATTAGATCAAATAGAAATGACCCAAAATGGATGAATAATAGGCTCAAATATCTACTAGGGCATAAGAAAGGAATTTATAGGCGTATCAAAAGAGGCGAGGGTCATCTTATGAATCAGTATATTGACATTAAGAGGG